>NW_022990699.1:3954502-3997002 GCF_902827175.1 Gymnodraco acuticeps | reverse complement strand
CCTGTCTGGGAAGCAGAGGTAACTGCTTCCTTTAGTTATCGCTGCGTGGCAGGTTTATGACAAATGCCTCCCTTGTGTTACTGGGGAAACTGTGTGTGTCCTGTGCAGATAGAGGCTGATGTTTGTCTGTTTGTCCTCTCGCAGCAGACGCTTGATGGGAAAGGGAATTCGGTGCATGTGGGATTCTTTGAGCATCTCATCTATTAAGGATACAACCTGTACGACTGCACTCCAGACTCCATTCTGATAGGCTGAGCAGTGCCCCCTTTCTTAAATTTGTTTTACACATTCCTTTTTGATCTTGCAGTTGTTATTGAATGTTTTGGTCGAGTGGGAGGTCTGTACGTCAGCAAATGCCATTGATGTGATTAGCTGTCTCTAGGCTAATTTGTGGTTACCCCCCCAACCAGCACCACCTTCCCTCTCCACCCTGCACTGTTCTCTTCTCATTCCCCAGCTCTGGCCAGCGTAACCCATAGTGATGAGGGCGTTCCTCGAGCCAACCCCCCCTCTGTACCCTGTAAATGTCACTGTGGAGCGATGGCCTTTTAAAATTGTTTATGTTCCCGGCAACCTCTTGTTCCTGTCGCTTGGAAAAATTCAAACAAGTCAACATTTAAGTGTTGACTCTGCACACATGCTTGATATTGAACACTGGGGCTGCCGAACAACACAACGTGACAAATCGCACTGCAGGCATTTTAAAATGTGGGTTTATGTGTTTTTCAAGTTTGCTTCTTATTTGTTTTTCAGCTCCCAAGCATGGAGATGGGGAGACAGGAGAGGGGTTTTTTGAGAGAGTAAGTAGAAATCCACAACAGGAAACATTTCGATCATGAACCAAATGAAAACCCAGCTGCCTTCCTCTGTGAAAGCCACGGATAATCATCAGTGCGGAAAGCATTGGTTAAATGTAGCTTACAAAGCAGTATGAGTAGCCACCGCTCTAATATTTGTTCCATACTCTGCAACCAGTGATTACTGGTTTTATGGAGGAGATAATTGCAGTCTTTGAAATGCAAACGAGGCTTTGTATTCTTAGTACGAAGCTGTCTGATGTGTGTCTGTATGTGTTTATGTCTGTGTGTGTGTTCTGATTGTATGTGATTTGTGGCATACAATGAGAGCCTTTCTTTTTTCCTCACCCTTCCTATTGTCTGTGATTCAACAGGTGATGAGAGAAACTGACACTCAGGTGAAATGGCCATCCAAGCTGAAGATTGGAGCCAAGTCAAAGAAAGGTGACACATTCTTGATATTTCTGTCACTCCCTCCTGTCACAGATTCCTGTTCCCATACTATTGCACCTTGACTGTTACAAACTCACTTGTAATGAACTCTCACTGAACTTCTGTTCCCATCAAGATCCACACGTGAAGGTGGAGGGGAAGAGAGCCAATGTTTTGGAAGCCAAAAAGAAGATACTAGAAGTGCTGGAAACCAGGGTGAGTGCTTTGGTGCTTTCTATCTCAACAATGGAGATGATGATGTGCTTTTACATGTTTTCCAATTTGTTACTTCTTCCTTTTATAGCAAGTCACTTGGGAAATCTTTTTTGTAGGTTGTAAGTTGTAGGAGGCAGAGACTCTGCAGCTGCCGTTTGCATCTGTAACCGCGGCCGCGCACACGGCCTAAAGTGTAGCTGTTCTACTGATCGAAGTTGCCCTCTGACTCAACTTGATCAAACAGCAAAAACTCCACAGATTCAATTTTAAAGAAACACGATACAGTTGGCAGTCAACAAAAAAGCCAAAGACAAGGATTTCCCCCAAGAGTATGACATTTATTATCAAATAGACACATTTACAAACAATATTTTAAATCAGTAAAAACAACAACAATTTATTAGGAATTAATCTACTATGCTATTTAAAATGGTATCCAGCGTATAAAACCGACTAAATGAGCGCAGACAGTTACTGTTGGGAGAGGGGCTGCGCCGTCCGAGAGACATAAGATTGTCCGCCACTGCTGTTTTGTTTTACCGTTCTGTTTCCCTTATTTTGGTTTGTTATAGTTGTTCGTTTTGATGCTTTTGTTTACATTGTTGCTCCAATTCCTAATCTCCCAAGAGTATTAGTGTTTTTACTATCTCAATGAATTGATGTACTATTGTGCTTTGTGTCTTTTGTTGAGGGATCCAGCACCCTTGACGTGAGCAGCAGCCTTGGGAGTTGGGATTCAGTGGTGTTAGGCCCTCACGTGCACTTCACTGCCCCTTAAGTGTGTGTGTGTTTAGTTAATTTTGCACTTTTCTTAATTTATCACTTTCTTTTCAGTTGCTGTGTCTGTACAGGGCACGTGTGAGTGGCGGTGAGTAGTATTCAGATTTGACCTGCTTGTTTCCCCCTCCCAATAGTAACTGTCTGCGCTCATTTAGCCGTTTTTTATACGCTGGATACCATTTTAAATAGCATAGTAGATGAATTCCTAATAAATTGTTGTTGTTTTTACTGATTTAAAATATTGTTTGTAAATGTGTCTATTTGATAATAAATGTCATACTCTTGGGGGAAAATCCTTGTCTTAGGCCTTTTTGTTGACTGCCAACTGTATCGTGTTTCTTTCAAATTGAATCTGTGGAGTTTTTGCTGTTTGATCAAAGTTGAGTCAGAGGGCAACTTTGATCAGTAGAACAGCTACACTTTCCGCCGTGTGCGCGGCCGCGGTTACACATCACATCACGTTTAATCTCCATTCCAATCTGAAAAGTTATATAAAAGTGTTTAAATAAAATCCAGGTCAACAAGGTGACGCTAAAGATGGACGTGGCCTACACAGAGCACTCCCACGTGATTGGGAAAGGCGGTGGGAACATCAAAAAGGTGATGGAGGTCACATCTTGCCACATCCATTTTCCCGACTCCAACCGACACAACGGTTCAGGAGAGAAAAGCAACCAGGTAACGATCTATGTAGAGACATTAATGCAGCATTTCAATCAGTCTAAGGAATATAAACCTAATCCATTAAAATATCACATTGTTTTCAACTGTTACCAGGTGTCCATCGCTGGGCCGATAGAGGGAGTGGAGGAAGCCAGGAGGAGGATCAGAGTGAGTGATCCGTGTACAAGCTGAGCAGAGACTACCCAGGATACATTTTGATTTGTCTCAAAACTCAATTTCTTCACTCCTGTCAGGGCACAGAAATCAATAACATGATTAATAGAGTAGCTGGCACAAAAATACACGTCTATCTGTCAGAAAGCCACTGCCATACGTCTCTGTGTTTGCCTCTTGTTTTTGTGTTACCTCATCTCCAACAAACTCTTGTTTACCATCCTAGGACCTGCAGCCATTGTCCTTGACCTTTGACCTCCCAGTCAGCCTGGTTCCCCAGGCTCTGCCAGATGCAGGGTCCCCTCTCATCCAGCAGGTGGTGCAGACCCTGGGGGTCAGCGTGAGCTTCAGGGCGATGCCACCTCACCCCCAGGCACAGCCCAGCTTCTATGAAAGCTGCTGCACCGTCTGGGGCCTGCAGGGCAACGCAGCTGCTGTCAAGGTTAGTCTCAAACCTTTTAGGGAAACATTTATTCCAGTTGACAGTTTATACACATCAGAATGCGGTGTAAGTTCAAAGCTGATGATTATTATGATCACAGGTGGGAAGTAGTGGAGTACAAATACTTTGTTACTGTACTTAAGTACATTTTTCTGGTATCAGTACTTTACTCCACTACTTATTTTTTTGACAACCTTTTACTTTTACTTCTTACATTTTTAACACAAATACCTGTACTTTCTACTTCTTACATTTTCCAAACAGGCTGGTCCTTTAGTTTGAATGTGTGTTTGGTGGCGTGATCATTATTATTTAGAGTCATTGCGTGCCTATTGATTTTAACACGATCCGTGTATCCATCATTTCCTGGTCTTCTCTAAAGAAGAGGGACCAATGAAAACGTTGTCATGTTGCAGTTGTTCAGCATCGAAACATTCATTAGCTAACAATGACATTATTGTTCTATTAATATAAAGGGAGGTCAGGTACTCTTTAAAACAGTTGGTAGTGATGGGTACTTTTTACTTAAGTACATTTCAAAGTCCATACTTCTTTACTTTTAGTTTAGTAAAGAAGTTTAGTCAGTACTTCTACGTTTACCAGAGTATTTTTAAACACGAGTATCTGTACTTCAGTAAAGGATGTGTGTATTTTTGCCATCTCTGGCAAATCTCTCAATTAGTAGTGAATGAAGCCTTATTGCGATCAATTTGTTTCGGATAGATGGGATAACTAAGAGTTTTCCAATGTTTAATATAATTTCATTTATGTATTTATCATCCGCTGGCAGAAGGCGACCTGCATCCTGATGGACCTGCTGCTGGGATCAGAGGTCACAGGAGGTGTGGTGAGCAGTCAGATGGATGTCACCTCCCAGCAGCATCTCTTCCTGCTGGGGCAGAACGGATCTCACTTCCTGAGCGTCATGCACCAGACCCAGACCCAGATCATCCTCCCCGACCTGAGCGCTCCTCAGAGCCCCCCCTCTCTGCTCATCCAGGGCAACCCTGACGGAGTGTGTCTGGCTCGGCAGCAGCTCATGGTACAGTGGGGTGTGGGGGGTTTGTTCAGGTAGAGTTATGCTAAACATCAATCCTGAGAGGAGGCAGGTGCATTTGTTTGTTTTTGATTGCTTGCATATGTCAATCTTTTTTTTGTGTTTTCTTTATCTGTTGTTATTTCACATTATTTATCTGTGCACATCTAGGACTGTCTGCCTGTGTGTTTGATGTTTGACATGCGTGAAGATGGGGAGGCAGATCCTTGTATACTGGCTCCGATGATGCAAAGCCTGGGAGTCTTCATTAGTGTCAAGCCCAAAGTAAAACAGACCAGCAAGGTACAACTGCTTTCTTGTTGTTAAAATCAACTCTGACCTCGAGTGAAATGTTAATCGTGTTGTTTGTTGCCTACAAGTCTCATGTTTTCAAATTCTCCTTGAATCTAGGGCTATAAAGTCAACGAGCAGCTAATAGAAATACTCGATGGATTTGATACGACATGTTTATTGAAATATTTCTGTATTGTGTTGAATACTAAAACTCTGTATTGTTTATCAGTCAGTGGTGGTGAAAGGTCTGGAAAGAAACATCTCCTGTCTTTATGAGGCTCGCCGTCTGCTCCTGGGGTTGGATTCCTGTGAGATAGCCAAGGTAACCGAGTTGACCTCTGACCCCATGCTGGCCGGCAGCGGGCTGACCAGCTATTGGCTCAACATGTTGCTGCAGCAGCTTCGTCTCTCCGAGCAGGGTGAGCAGCGCACATATCTATCAATCTGTGAAGGTGTGTTTCATCCAAATGTCATGGAAATAGGTTGCACTGACTTTCAAGCAAAAACATTTACAACTTATTTAAAACGGTTTTTTCCTCTTATCAAGTTGCTACAAATTGGTTTCGGGTTTAAAAAAAAGAGAACGCAAACCTCTTTAAGTACAGTTCCCCTCTTTTTGATCAGGCTCTGGGCTAGCTCCCCCTTCAGAGGTGCAGACTTTTTCCAAGACCCGCCCCTCACCTCCACCGGGTCTCACCCCTCATGCTGACGAGGGGAGGATAGGACTCAAGGGAACAGACAGCCGGCCACTGGAGAAGGTTTGTCACTCCTTTAAAACAACTTTCATTTTTAAACTATTCTGCTGTCAGTCAAAAACGAATTCTTCCTAATGTATACATCTTAATAGAAAATTAACACAAAGAACTACATTCTCTGGTCTCCTTCAGATCCTAGAAAATGAGGACCAGTCGGGCCAATCAGATGATGACAGCGCTTATGACGTGCCAATGTCATCTGAGGGGTGTGATGCAGTCAGCTACATGAGCAGGATGGGGCGGAGGGGCAGCCTCCAGGGTCCCGAAGCTACCAAGGTTTTCACCCAGGGCAGACGCCACTCAACAGGGCAGGCGCTAACATACAGGTGAGCATTCACTGGTGAAAAACACTTGTTAAGGTCACTTGTGAGGTCACTGTGTTGGCTAACAATGATCCCTGATGACTTACAGCCATTTTAAGAGTCACTTAGACCAAAAAAATCATAACCTAAAATAAGTGGTTGACCTTGTGGCTAATTCTCTCTCTCTCTCTCTCTCTCTCTCTCCTCTCTCTCTCTCTCTCTCTCTCTCTCTCTCGCTCTCTCTCTCGCTCTCTCTCTCTCTCTCTCTCTCTCTCTCTCTCTCTCTCTCTCTCTCTCACACACACACACATACCATGTATACATCACTTCAGGGGACATTACATTGACTTACATGCATTTCCTGGAGACTTATCCTAACCTTAACCATAACCAACACATGCCTAACCCTTACCCTTACCCTTACCCTTAACCTTACCCTTACCCTTACCCTAACCCTAATCCTAACCCTAACCAAGTCTTCACCCTAAAATTAATGATTCCCCTCATGGGGACCTCCAATTTGTCCCCATAAGGGCGGCGAGTCCCCACACGTGACTATGTAAACAGATGTAGGTCCCCACAAGTATAGTAATGCTAGACCACACACACACACACACACACACACACACACACACACACACACACACACACACACACACACACACACACACACACACACACACACACACACCTGCATATGCCACATCTATAAATCTTGCTAACACAGAGAACGGAGTTGGAGAAAAGAAATCGTGTTGACCTCATCTCTATTTACTTTTCGCTGAGTCGACGTGGTTCTCTGGATCAAAAAAACGTTGCACTGCAGTTTCAAGTAGAGCAGCTCTCTTTTAATATAATCCATAATTATATAGCATCATGTCTCTGAAACTGCAGTATTTCTGCTGCAGTAGAGGAAGTGCTGATAAGTTCTCAAATGTTGGACATACAGTATAGCCATACCAGTCTAAACTAACCTTGACTCTCTGTGTGTGTGTGTGTGTGTGTGTGTGTGTGTGTGTGTGTGTGTGTGTGTGTGTGTGTGTGTGTGTGTGTGTGTGTGTGTGTGTGTGTGTGTGTGTGTGTGTGTGTCCTGAATGTGCCAGATTGCTGAGCGCAGAGATAGAAGGAGGGAGGAGTGAGCGGAGGAACAGCCTGAGGAGAGATATGACACACGCTCAGGATTTTCGCACTGAGTCATACACGGCTGAGGTTAGAAAAAAACGGAGTTGGACAGGTCTCTCTTTTGCCAGTTTCTACATGAAATGATGAACTGCTCCTATGGTCAACCTTATTTTGCTACAAATTAATCTTTTTGGAAAGAAAATTAGGTAATTTTGAACCAATGAACATCTTTGTTGTTTTAGAGACAATGAAAAGAGTGTATGCCAGGGAGAGAAACACGATTAATCTCCTGAACATGTCTGTAATGCCTGATAGATTAAAACCAGCTGTAACATTTGATTTGTGATGATATGTAACCTATTGATTTGCACATCCCTGGCCATGGTGCACATTTGATCTTAGAATCGATGTTTGTGTTTGTTTGCTTCCCTTCGCATTTGTCATCCCTCACTTTCAAAGGTTACTGAGCGGAGGATTAGCAGGTTTACTGCCGCAGCAGCAGAAAGTGTTCGGTGCCCCTGCCTGTGCCCAGTAAGCAGAGAAACAAATATTCTATTTCATGCATTATTTACCCACTCCATTTCCTGTTTGTGCTTTGTAGGATTATGACTATGAGAGGAAGAAACTGCTGGCAAACAGAGGTTAGTGCTCCTGAATGTTTAATATTTCTTCCTGTCTTAGTGCGCTTTCAAGAGGTCTGCACAGACGGCTGCGACAACTAGGGCACTGCTAAGCAAGCATTTATACTCTTTATTGATCTATCGTTGCTGTATGCTGCAGGTAAATATATTAAAAACACATTTGGCCCAACATGCTTATCTTTGGCTTGATGAAAAGCCTCCTATATATAACCAATCTGTTGCTTTTGGAGGTAAACTGGGCACAGATTGGAGAAGCACTTTATCTCAGTTCCTCAAACAAAACAAAATGAAGAGGGTTGTTTAATTTGCTGTATTTATGCATACTTTTTAGTCATATCATTGAGAAAACAGGATTTAATGTCATATGATTATACAGGATGAAGTAGCTTATTTGTTTTATTCAAGTGCGTTATGGAGGCAACACATTAATATCCCGAGCAGAGGCAGGCTCTGATGGAGGCGACTCATTTCAGTGCCGCTCGCTGCCAACACAACTGATGAAGGAGACCTGTTTATGGGATGCATTGTGCCAGCGTTATAATAGACTAGCACTGGCACTGCTACTAGATTCACACGGGTTAGATACACTATGCTGACAACACACACACACTTGCATGCAGACACACACACACACACACACACACACACACACACACACACACACACACACACACACACACACACACACACACACACACACACACACACACACACACACACACACACATACATACCATGTATACATCACTTCAGGGGACATTACATTGACTTACATGCATTTCCTGGAGACTTATCCTAACCTTAACCATAACCAACACATGCCTAACCCTTACCCTTAACCTTACCCTAATCCTAAACCTAATCAAGTTTTCACCCTAAAATGAATGATTCCCCTCATGGGGACCTCCAATTTGTCCCCATAAGGGAGGCGAGTCCCCACACGTGACTGTGTAAACAGATTTAGGTCCCCATAAGTATATTAATGCTAGGCCACACACACACACACACACACACACACACACACACACACACACACACACACACACACACACACACACACACACACACACACACACACACACACACACACACACACACACACACACACACACACACACACACACACACACATACACACACACACACACACATACACACACACAGAAAACAGAACCTCATCCATCATGCAGAATGAGAGATACTGGGAAGATCAGCAGCCAAATGGTACTAAATTCTCTCCGCCATTATGAATGAGCAGTTTGAATGGGCCATCTGCCTCACAGTCATTAAGACACCCATATGCCAGTATATGAATGGGATATTTACTCACACAAACACACACATACCACACGTGTGATAACCCACCAGTAATAATCCTATTGATATTGCACTTTGCAGTTTATTATCACACATTGACACATGGATCTGTTCGACTGTCAGAAGAGGCCCAGGGTCACTTGTTGGTCGTTTAAGAGTGTGTATCTGTCTCAGCGAAATTAGGTTTTATTAGGTATGCCACATGCTGGCAAGGAGAGGCACTGTGTGTGATTCATTATTCAACACCTGAGCCAAGCTTGTCCAATTTACACTATCGGAGGAGACATGAAAAACCTGCAATGCATTTTTAAAATAGGCGGACTAAGGCTATGCATTAAAGTCAAGTACAGTTTTTATGAAAGTATCTGCTCATTTCAATATTTGACCTTAAAGCTGCTAGAACCTATATTAACAATGTATCAAGTGAGGAAGTATGTGCAATGTAACAGTAGACACTCATAGTGACAAAACTAAAAATGATAACCACTCCACTGTAGTTTCCTTCAATGAAAAGCATTTCTGTGTTTTTTTCAAAATATTCTGTTAGTTCCTTCTCAACACATATAATCAGTGTTGTTTCTGGTTGCAGCTGTTTCTAGTAATACCCTTAATGAACCCACTTTTTGCAACCTATCCATCACCAGTCATCAGACAGACAAGGTTGAGACCAGCTGATGAACTCAGTGGAACATGTAACACTTTATGAGCCACATATTTCTCTCAGGAGTTGGCAGGGAGCAGCACATTTGAAAGAAAACTTGATTTAAAAGTCGCTAGAAATACAACTTAAAACGACTCTTAGTTTCCGCTGTGGAAAAATCAATATGACGGTGTTGCATTTTTAGCTTGTACCAGCTGCCCTAAAGTGGCAAAGAAAGTCAGCTAATGCTGGTTTTAAGTCTGTATCCTTCTGTGTGTGTTTGTCTGTGTTGTGTCAGCCATGCTGAGAAAGCCTGTGGTCACAGAGGTCCAAAAGCCGACAGACACCTGGAGCGGCCTCGGCTTCTCCAAGTCCATGCCAGCAGAGGCGATCAAAGAGCTCCGCAACATCAGCCGCCGCAGCTACAAACCCTACCTGAGCAGCAGCATCAGCCACCAACAGGCACAAGTAAGTGTCTGCTTTAAACAACTGAAACAAGATGGACTTTAAGACTTGATTTATATACTTTACTGGACTTGCTAATTTGTTCGTTCCATTCAGTTCGTTGGGTTTGATACCATCGCTTCAGTCAACACAGCCACCTCTTAGCAACCTGTTTACCTGAGCTGTTTCTCTCTTCTCAAGCCTCCTGAATGGCTGCATACTTACTGCTCTATAGCCAGTGATATAAACCCACTCTCACTTAAGTTAATAAGAGCAAAAGGCATTCCTTCAATAGGTTCAATTTTCTTCTGAGACCCAGGCAGCTGGGAGGAAGCGTTTGCACACAGGGGCAGATCTCTTGTTAAATATTTGGATCTATGGCTGTGTGTCCACTGAAACCCTCTCACACAAGAGGATGTGATCACTTGAAACTGTTTGACTTATGACCTGTATCACTGACAAAGAGAAGAGAGACAAAGGAATGGGATGGGGACAGTAGTGCAAGGTGATGCTGTGAAATATTTGAAACCGCTTTATATTTAATGCCGTTACAATTTCTCTTTGTCACCTATAGCCATGGGCTGCTCAGATGGGGAAGGTGTTCAACCGGAGCAACTGTGAGAACTGGAGGGACAGACATGGATCCACATCTTCATCCCTGCCTGTGTCTTCCTCCTCCTCTTCTTTATCCTCCTCCCCCTCCTCACCCCCATCTACTTTCACTTCCTCCTCATCCTCCTTTCCTGCATTTGTATCCTCAATGAATAGAAGCAGAAATGACAAACCCTGTAAGTCCTAAGTGTGTTTAAGTTCAACAAAACAGTGTGTCGCCTTTCTCCCCGCCATTTTTAACCTCTTCCTCTGACCTTTAATGTCCAGCGGAGAGCTTCCCGAGCAGCAGCAGCTACTTTGAAGGTGGGTGCTCGTCGAGGAGGGCGTCGACCTGCAGCCAGCGGAGCCCCTCCCCACAGATGATAGATGACCTGCCGGAGCTGCTCAGCCAACTTGGACTAATCAAATACATCGATGTGTTTGAACAACAAGAGGTAAACACATTCATTTCTAAAAAAACGTTATTAGTGAGGGGAAATACCTCTTCATTATCACTAACACGCTGTGTGGGAGAACTGGGTCAAGAGCTTTAAACATACAAACATATACATATAATATAATTAATATATAAACAAACCACTGTGTCCTACAAAATTATGTTTCAATGTAACTAAACAGCCTTCACAATAAGATGTTAAGGGAAGTGTATTCTTTCCGGATTACACTCGCGTCTAAACATGTGATTAATAATAGTTGTATATTAAGATGTATATTAAAATAGATTAACCTTAATTTTACACGGGACATTAACAGCGGTTTTAGATTCAGCCACCCCTCCAGCTATAGCTTTGCCACCTGGAATATGATTTTACGCATTTGTGTTACATCAAAAAAATTAAATCCAGGGAAAAACAAGTGCAGTTTGGTTTTATGGGAACATACATGAAGGAATCCAAGCCAAAACAGCCACACACACTTAAACGAAAAGTGCATCATGAATGAGCATTAACTGTAACACCACTGCTATCTGTACTCATCCAGATTGACTACCTGACCTTCCTCACTCTGTCGGATGAAGATCTGAAGGAAGTGGGCATCTCCACCTTTGGAGCGAGACGCAAGATGTTATTGGCAATCTCAGGTGAGAACCGGACATCCTAGCTTGGATTCAGAGCTGCTTCTCCATCTGTCCTCTTGTGAAACTATTAAGTTATTTCTCTTCCTGTCCAGACCTGACCAAGAGCAAGATGAGGCTCTCAGACACACCTGCTGTGAAGCCTGGATACCTGGAGGGCGGGGCCAGCGGTCGACTACCGCCAATCATTGATCTAGAAGTGGCTGCTCAGAGTAATCACTGGTGAGAGGAGACCCCCACCAGCACTGAGCTCCATCCAACTGACGTGGAGAAATTCAGCCTCTAAGAAATTAAACAGTGATGCTGTTGCCAGTGCAGAGGCCTGCTAGTTAGTCACCATAACTGGATAAGCCTATATTTGCCTGAAGAGCAGCAAACATTATGTAACATTTTTTTACTTCTGTGCCTTTAATCTACAGCCATACCCCAAAGTGTTTTATACGAAATTAAGACAAGGAGGTCTTCCCTTCCAAACCTCTGATTCTACAAGAAACAAAATGTAAGAAACACAAATAAGACCATGTTCATCATGTGTGTTCCTTTCATCCTCAGAAAGTGCCTTTATTATGCAAACTGTAACCCCATGCTTTGGCCATGTGTTTGAGTCCATGTTAACCACTACACTTATGCAATTGTAAATAGATATTTAAATTTAAAAAAAGGACATTGTATAATGATAGTGATAATAAATACATGTTGCTCTCAAGGCTTATTTGTATATTTTTGTATTCCTTTATTCTTTTATTAAAGAGCTGACAGGAAAGTAGAGGGAGAGAGAAATGGGTGAACGACGTGCAAAAAAGATCCACTGCCAGGCTGATAGCAGGGGTATTGCAATTATATCGTCTCCGTCCTTAACTCCTACCAGACCCCCGCAGAGCAGGATTTCTATTAAAAAGTACATGCAGCCAGCTGGATTAGACCACCAGAGGGCACTGGTGTCACACACTATGATTATACATTCAAGTCAAATTTGTGTAGCTTAAAAAACGACATGGCTGGGAACGAGCAATCAGAAAAAAAATGAATTAGAAAACCCAAATAGGTAAATGCAAATATTGGTCTGAGGGTAATGTGACTGCTTATAATGTGGTTCGGTCTCGCATGACTGCTCCCCTGAAAGTTTCAATTTAATGTATCACCATTGCCAGCAGGGAAGCCACTGGAGCCGCTTATGAATAGTTTCCTGTTTAATTTATTTAGCAAAGGGCTACACCCAGCAATTAAGTGCTATCAGAGGGACCTCACTGGCAGAGTATTAACGAGAGCGGTATGATCTCTCTCTAAATTTGCACATTTGGAACAGTGCTGTTGGTTACCATATCCAAAGTGAATGATCCAGAAAACCTCCACCTGGGGGCATGATCTGCAGCCACGCTCACCGAGCTGCTGCAGCGGAAGCAGAGCATGACAGAGAGTGAGTGGAAGTGGCAAGCCGTGACAGATTAAAGAGATGATCCCTACTTATTACAATGTCTTTGCCAATTACATAGGCAGGCTTTAGACCAGTGATCCTCAAATCTGGTCCTCAGGCCCCGGAGCACTGCAGGATTTCCTCTTCTGTCAGGTAGTTAATTGCACTCCCCTGTGGTTGCGGGTCTAAATCGGTCCTTGATCATACAACTAGAATGAAAACTACCTGGAAGAACCGGCAGCCCTCTGGACCCTGATGACTGGAGAGCCACTTGGACTTCAAACCTGCTAAGTGGCAATCTTGGCACATATGATCGGCAGGCTAAATGAAACTGTGAGCAGACTCCATAATCAGCCTGGTCTTTTTCATTTAAGTGCTCTTAGCTTCTCCATATTAAGATGATGCAGTCTAGCTAAAGCTTTTCGTCGTAGGAGGAGTATTTTGATGAATAGGTTTTAATATGCTAAAATCAATATTTTCATATTAATAATGGATTGAAATGACTCATATTAAAGATCCCACAGTATATTATCTTCACATCCAGCAGATCCCCCTCACTATTAACCCTTCTCTTGCGTTTCGGGTCAAAAGCGACCGAATTACTTTTATTTTAATCATAAATATTGTGTTTTTCATCCAATTGCCTCAATACCTTATGTTATCCTCCACACTAGGCCTCTGAACATATACACTTGATGATCACCACTTGCATTGCATTTTGAGTCATTTATTCAACAGTGAAACACCCTTGACGTTTTCGGTCAGATTTGACCGCCATAGAAAATTAATGGGTATGAGTGTATTATGTTCATCCTGCAGATGGAAAACATATATATATACACACACACGTTACGGGAACTTCTCCCTTTCTCGCGCCGTATGATACAATGTATCATATACCTTCTCACAGGTGCGAGCTCTGTGCCGCTCGAGAAACACAAACGTCTCACTTTCTCGTGCTAAATGCGCCTTCCTTACTGGCTCTCAAGCAGTTATATTTGTGCCTTGCTCACATTTGACTCATTGACACAATGAGCAGGCGACTGACCGATTAGGCGATTTTCTGTACGAGGGGCTCTGGACACATTTTTGAACCAGATGAAGAGGAGATTGAACCAGATGAAGAGGAGATAGAGGAAGATGTCTCAGAAATGGAAGACAACAGCGATCCAGACTATGAGCCTACAACAGACCAGGAAGAGGCACCTGAGGGAGAGGCCCCTGAGATAGAGGCCCCTGAAGGAGAGGCCCCTGAGATAGAGGCCCCTGAGGTGACATTCCACAATTTTGCATTGCCAACTATGTGCGTGAACACACGTGAACACACACACACACACATATGTTCTGTTATGGTATATTTCTCTTTCAATACATGTTCATTGGGGAAAACAGTATCAGTGTCTTATTTTATATTCATCACAGTGAATGCTGAACTTGATGGGCCCACCGGAGGGTCCGGACCATGACATGAAACACTGGCTTGCTTGTATCAAATCAATACATCCCATACATAATTGGAACGGGAAGACTCTCAGCTACAACACTAACTAAATCATTTCCATCTCCAGTAAACACAGCCTACATGGCAAGCATTTTTATAATATACAGTAATGTAAAATAAGCACTATCTTTGAACTTACTGCCAAAAAGAATATGAAATTCACCCCTGGTGTCATTCTGTCTGTCACCCCTTGATTCTACTTGCTTTGACTGTTCAAATGAGATGTCAACAATCAAAATTGGATAAGGGGTTCTAGAGATATCACTGTGCAAAACACACCGGTCAATTTTGACCAAAAATAGCATGGGAAGGGGGGTATGACCTAACGCAAGAGAAGGAGCGTTTCAGTATCATTCAGTTTATTGTTTTGGTTTGTAGCCCATAACTTGCCAGGTTAGGGTTATTCTTCATACTATCAGTAGTTTTCAGCTACAGCAGCAGAACCAATCTGCAGAATGAGTACTTTCACTTTTAGTACTTTACGTATATTTTGATGCTAATACTTTTGTACTTTTACTTAAGTAACATCCAAGAGTAGTGCAGTGTGTTTAACACTGGTCTGACATTGTGTCGGTTCTGAAAGTTAGAAATGGTAAGAAACAATTACAACTTTAAAAATGTAAAACACAAAAGTCCTTCTTAAAGAACACTCAATACCAAGACCAGTCAACAGCATCTCAAATTAAATCAAATACTATCAAGCTGCTTTATTTCGTCCCGAAAATGGACCATCGATGTGTAAAACTCCCCGCTGGTAGCCAATCACCGGTCTCCATGGAGACTCCGTCTGAATCCACCTGACAGGGAAGTCATCTGTGGATAATACAAAA
This sequence comes from Gymnodraco acuticeps, assembly GCF_902827175.1. Lineage (NCBI taxonomy): Eukaryota > Metazoa > Chordata > Actinopteri > Perciformes > Bathydraconidae > Gymnodraco > Gymnodraco acuticeps. The sequence goes on along the minus strand of NW_022990699.1, from coordinate 3,981,515 downwards.
ACAGCCAGTAGAGAAATGAACCAGAGGAACAAAGTGCCCCGCGGATAAAACACAACCATGCATCTCCCTAACAGAGCTGAAGACGGAGCTCACTCCAGGAGAGTGAGTGGGAGAGCGCAATATAAACAATAATGACTGTGGGTGTGTGTGTGTGTGTGTGTGTGTGTGTGTGTGAGAGTTTGTGAATTATGGGTACAACCACCAGTCATCCCTTTCTCTGAACTGGGATCGTGTGCAAATATGAAGCTACAGGCCAACTTCACTTAGCATAAATAAAAATAAAAGGAGATATAAGGTGTTAGCTATAGTGTGTTGTAACAGGTCTGTTAGGTGGATTTTGTTTTCTTTGGACAGAGCAGGATAGCCGTTTCCCTTAAGTTAGCCGGTTGCTGGTGGGGGATTCATATTAACCGAAAACCCATGAGAGTGTTTACAATCTTCACAAATAAACCTAGGATAAGTGTAAACACAAAACTGGCCAAGGTTGTCTTGAAGGAGATATAAGCTGTGTTTTCAAAACATTTTTAAAAAGACAGGAAAAGACAACGAATATGCTAACTTATGAGATACATCTCCAGTTCAAGGAATAATTTGAAGTTGGTTCCATAATTTATGCAAGGTAAAGGAAAATGCCAGATTCAATGCAGATAAAAAGGCAGCACTGCATGTAATGAAAGTGAGCGGATGAGAGATTTTCTTCACAGCTTTTGTCATGACGACAGAAGACCCTGCACTAACCAGGGTCCCAGAATTTAGTAATTATACCCCACCAAACTACTGGCATAACTGAATGAATGCACATAGTTAAAGCCATCGCCTACTGTATCTGACAGAGTGTGCGTGAGCTGCTGAATAGGCTGTTTCAAGGCAGAAGACTCTGTCGTCCTTTTAGCCTTCGATTGTTGGTACAATGTGTTTTCAAAGTGCTGAGCGGGCTGTTTTAACCCAGTGGGGTCAGCTGTCCCATTAGCCAGTGAGATTACAAAAACACTCATTAAGCTTTTATGTTCTTTTGGGTACTGCTGGCTTTGTGATTCTCCTTCTCTCAAAGGCAAATGATAAGATGTTTGTGCTGCTTCCATTTATGTCTGCTTCTAACAGGAGAGGCTGCTTTCTCAAGGTTGGAAAGGTCAGCATTGAGGGAGGGCTTTGAGTGTTCCACTGCAGATAAACCGAGCGTCGGAGACAATAAAACCAAAAACAATATGAAACTCATATGAATGTGGTTGTGGTTTCGCAGTGAGGAAAGTGATGTGTTTTTATTTCATCATGCTTTGTTGAAATAAGATGAAATGTGAGGCTTGTGCGGATCATCCAGAGAACAACAGACACATGGACACAGACCTAAGGTTCAAAAGACACCCACAGTGCCACTTTACTTACATTTTCAAAGTTACAAATAAAAATTCACTTAGTTGACATAGTGAGGATTTCAATTTTAAATCACGAACATATCCAGTGTTGTGAGGCGGAGCAGAGCCTATTCTCTGCTCGCCGGACTTCATGTGTCCTCCCAGCTCAGGAGCAGCTTCTTCCTCTAGTGTCTGTGCACAGCCAAACAGCCTCAGAAGCCCTACTGACCAATTAGCAAAAGAAGCTGGCTGAAACGCCGCACGTTTGGACTGTAGGCCTTGCAGTTCTCTTTTCTAGTGCTATCGCTCTGCAATGCAACTTCCTATACCTCCTGAGAATGGGAGAAGAACCAAAAAGACACTGGACAGAATCAACATAGCAACAAAGTATTGTAGCAGCCAAATAGGCATCACATTCTGTTTGAGATGCATAGAGCTAGACATGGCCAGGTAATTCTCTCTTTTACAGAAACACGATGAGAAACATGCAACAACAACGACAATACATCATTAGTCTCATTGCTTCCTGGGCTTTCTGGGACATTCAAGATCAACGATTAAATAATTTGCAATCCTCCATGAAATAACAGCAAGAGAGGGAGCATCTCAGAGCCTGGGAACGTGTTGAGGGAACATCTTTGAACACTGGAAGGAGCCCGACAGTGAAACACAAATCATGAGTATGAGGCTGCTGATGAAGCACAGGGTGGGTTCAGTCCACTATCTGGCCTACCTGGAGGAAACATATTAACGTCCGGTACATCAGCTTATGTATCTGGGCTCACAGACTGACCAGAGGCTCTGACATAACAGACAGACAGGGACAGGAGAGAGGGACAGGATAAGAGAAAGAAGGAGATAGACGGAGCGTTGGAGAAAATAGAGAAGTCCATTTCAGAAGAGGTCAATGATTACAGGTTTAGGGGAAGGTAGAGGCAGAAAGTGGAGCAAGTAGAGTCTTGACAGTTGTTGGTGAAATGTAATAGGTTTTCTGTTTTGAGTCTGTGAAACACAAAAGCAAGACGTCTAATGAGGTTTACTGAAGAGAGTCACATGGATAAGAGACAGGGACCACAAGAGCAAGTTCAGGAGCCAAAAGATGAGCTGCTGCCAAAGTAACTGGAGGAGGAGGAGGAGGAGGAGGAGGAGGAGGAGGAGGAGGAGGAGGAGGAGGAGGAGGAGGAGGAGGAGGAGGGAACATTGGAATGGCTTCAGATCTGTGCTGAGTTAACAGAGATTCCTGGTCGGCTGATGGCAAAATAAGATGAAGCGCAGCTACCACACGTAGCCAATCTCGTCATCCTTATCGTCTTCCTCGTCCTCGTCATCCTCGATGGCTCCTCGGGGGTGAATCCGGCCCCGCCTCTTCTTCTGCCGGCTCCGCCCACTCTGTGATGGCTCCTCCTCCTGGTCACCAAGAAGGATGACAGCACCGCCGCTGCCGAAATCCCCCGATGTCTCCTGGTCCTCATCTGTAGGGAGATACAAAACACAGATAAGCAAACAGGTTAAAACACAGGATCCCTGAGTGTGTAGACTGTGACATACTATACTAATGTGGGGTCAGTGGATCATGGTCTCACTCTTTGATGGTAAATGCTGCCGGGGACTATGTGACCTTAACAGTTCATGAGAGATTTGCTAAAGGTTGTCTAGCTTAGTATACTCTGCACACATTCAGGGAAATCATATTATCTGGCACAAAGTTTGTACATACCTTTTTGGCATGTATAGCAATCTTTTATTTAGCACAATCATACATTGTGTTAAATACTAACTAGCCAATCTTAAATGTGTTAGCATTTAGCTCCTCATTGTGCATAAAAGCAGCCGAACAGAGCTGCTAGCATGTAGACTCTTAAGCCGTGCTTCCATTGCATCCCTGCCAGACTCCAACCGACTCCATTTTTTAACTTTACTCTATTTTGTTTTGATCCTCCATTTAACACATCACAATGCAGAGTCAAGAGGTTGCATATTTAGTCAGCATCTGTGCTAAAAGCTTAGTAACATCAAGTTACATTTGCAAACATTTTTGCATATGTAACTGTGCAAACAGCAGTCATTATCTCGGCAGCAGCCTCCAGCATTTTGTGGAATTGGGACGTTAAAATCCTTCTGAGTTAAGTTCCTAACAGCCTTTTCACACCTAGGTACAAGTGTACTCAGGCTGAGTGGCACTTACAGTGTTAAAATCAGTTTGGTGTCCTTGTGTTTAGACTACTGAACGGAGAGCTGCTGCATTACTAGTTTTTTCTTTGCAAGGCAGAATACAAAAGATCCAGGCTGCTGCAGCCTAAGCTTGTTAGACCGGAGACAAAGGGCTGTTGCTGTCTATGTGTGTGTTTGCAGTGTGTTTGTTTGTGTTTGTGTGTGTGTGTGTGTGTGTGTGTGTGTGTGTGTGTGTGTGTGTGTGTGTGTGTGTGTGTGTGTGTGTGTGTGTGTGTGTGTGGTGTGTGTGTTGTGTGTGTGTGTGTGTGTGTGTGTGTGTGTGTGTGTGTGTGTGTGTGTCAGGCTCTGGAGAGACACCTCATCAATATTGGAAGGTGCAATTACTGGCTTTGGACTAGACTGGCATTCCAGTGAGCCGTAATCTGTGACTGCGAGCTGGCTGTGTGATTGGTAATCAGTATATCTGCCTCCATCCTTTCTTGCTAATTATTGTTCTCCTTTTCCACAAAGAAATCCTGTGGCCATTGATTTGCAGCAAAGTGCCTCTATTGGCTTTTTGACCATTCCCTTTGAATATCTACCCCTGGCTATGGTGGAGCTATAGATTTGACATATCAAAGCACTTAATTATATATATTCCTTGTTTGAATGCATTTCCTTGGATGCCAACATCAGCCTGCAGCATGCGTTTACCCTCCTATAAAAGATGCTGCTCAGTCATTGCTTTTAATTCATGTAAAACAACCAAACTTTTGACGCTGCTCTCTGATGACAGTTTCTTACTTGGCTTGCAGGAAGCTGGTGTTTATCAAAGCTAAATGAGCAGAATATCAGAGGCAGATAACATCAGGCACATGACTGATAGTAAACCAGCCAAACCCCAGAGGCATGTTATCTATTTCATAAATATTTACTGATGTTTAGATACCGCTAAAGATAGTAAGGAAGGGAAGCGAGTAGATCTCTGATACCGAGATATTGTGGTACTGTTCAAGTTTCAGTGGTACGTTATGTTCAAACGGGAGCTCTGCAACACAACCATACCCCTTGTTAAGCTATAGATGAACATATGGGTGTGTGTGTGTGTGTGTGGACTTACCGCAATTGGGGTTGCCTTGTTTTCTGGAGCCAGCGATCTCATTGCCGTATTTGTCCACACACCAACACTGGGCGGTGCTGCTGTGACACTGCGTTGGTTTGAAGTAACCCTCCTCAGTACACCGGGGAATATAAGAGCCTAAAGATGGTAAGTAAGGGTGGGATGGAAGAAGGGAATAAAAGGTGAGACAGAGTAAACAGCAAGAAACAAAAGGGCGGAGAACAGAAGATTAATGTGATCCTTCATTTCCTGTAGTTGAGACCACAGTTCTTATGTATTCAGAGGGGGATATCGGCAATTCATTACTGCTGTGAAGGTTGCAGGACAACAACCATACATCCTGCTTAAAGGGAAGCAGTCACTTTCAATAACAAACACACACACACACACACACACACACACACACACACACACACACACACACACACACACACACACACACACACACACACACACACACACACACACACACCTACTTCTGTTACCTTCATTTGACCCAGCCAGACTGAAAGATCCGCCCGCAGGCGACAGATGAAATGTGTACAAAATGTCAGGATGTGCTTTATAGTGGGTGTCTGTTTAATGCTGCTGATTTATATTCTCTGCTCCAGACAGTTGGAAAAAGTGACAGCTGGTAATGCTAGGCTGTTTGTTTGTTTGCAATGAATGAGTTAATGTAGGAGTCAGTGAGTGACAGCTGTCAATCATCCAGACTGACCTATGAGGCTCTTCCTCCGACTCTGATTCTGGATCCTGCTCTTCTCCGCTTGGCAGGGCAGTCCTACAACCAAAACACAAAAACATTTTAAATAAAAGGGCTTGTTTTTCTTCTGAAACTACAACACTTTTTCCGTCTTACCATCTGCTCTATATACGCTACACTAACATCTTATTGATTTCTTGTATTGGACACCCTTTTATTTCTCCAAGCATTATCCTCAATTGCATCTTCTCATCGACTTCCAATTTATAATCTCTGTCTACCTTTTATTTAGCTTATTTCTCAATTCATTATCCGCTTAAAAGACCACAATCTCTGTATACAATGCGCATTTCAAAGAAATAGGTACCAGTATTGAAATGTTTATGTATTTCATTAGTTGTGTTGTGACATTATTGGGACATTTTCATCCAATTTATTTCTCTATTTTAATGCATGAGTTTCAAATTATTGGAGGGTTTTACATCTCATTATTGCCTTTCTCATCTAAACGTTTCCAGCAATTTTTTTTTTGCCCTTTCCCCCTCCTCACCCTCAGGTTTCTGAAAGCAGTAGCACCACTCGTTGTTAGACAGCTTCCCGTCCTTAAAGGAGTCGCAGGAGTTAAAGAGGGGCTTCATGCACAGCTCATACTTGTCCAGGTAGATGGCACTCAGCTCTGATTGGTCCAGCAGGAGGTCGAAGTTCATGTCAAGCTTGTTGAACATCCAGCCCAGAGAGTCCTTACAGATGGGCAAGATGCTGGTGTCAAAATCTACAAGAGGAAAAAGAAGATAATGAAATTGAACAGGTTGGAACATTTTGAAGTATCAAACTGAGTGAATCTGAGTGTGTGCAGAGGCCCATCTGACATGTGCTCAGACATTACAGAAAACATCGCAGGGTCGCTGTCAACAGCAACCCTCACGAGGACTGAAAAGTGTGGCGCTGTCAACAGGAAAGGGCTGCCACACACAGACACACACACACACACACACACACACACACACACACACACACACACACACACACACACACACACACACACACACACACACACACACACACACACACACACACACACACACACACACACACATTTCGTGGGGTTATGTACTCACGTCCAGTGGCAGCGTCGAGGCTGTCGGAGGATTTGAGGTCTCTGTTGGCGTCAAGATGGAGAACTCCAAACCAGTCCTTTAGTCTTGCAGCCAAACTGTGGAGCTCTGTGTCAGTGCAGGCTATACACACGCACACACACACACACACACACACACACACACACACACACACACACACACACACACACACACACGCACACACACACACACACACACACACACACACAGTAATTTTTATTTAGCCTTTATTTATACAGGTGTAGATCTCATTGAGACACAAGGTCTCATTTTCAAGAGAGACCTGTCAGTGGTAACACTACCACACAAAGTTACAGACAGACAGGACACTAAACACAGAGGCAACACTAAAATACAACATCGTAAAAAAGTAGTCATTAAAATCCATATACAGCAGTCAGATATAGCAGGTGCAAACACCCACAGATGATTTCTCCAGCTTTTTTAAAATGAGTTTAAAATCCGTGATGGGTATCAAAGTAATGAGAAGAGAAGCTGTCAATCTTCTGCTGTCATCGGCGAGAAAAAAACAGTTCTTATATTCCTTATCAAAACTTTCATTTCAGTTCTGCTGTGTACTTTGCCTCCCTGTGTTCTTCCCTTTTCCTTTCTAATCACACTCTTCTCCTTGAGTACACACAGCGGAGTCATAACACACACTGCACTGCTGCTATCTCTTGACAGTTACCATAGGAACCCAATACAAATACAGTACACACACATCAGAGTTTCCTCTTCAGCTGGCACCTCTTTCTGTTGACCATTTAATGTTCTTGTTCAGATGATTGATTTGATCCACATGGGAAACCACACACTCACGCTCGCAGTCACAAACACACAACCGACACACAAAGGTTTGATTGAAATCCCAAATGCCATTTCAGTGAGAGGACACTTGATAATTCTCCACGGCGGAGATTAATCTGTGTTTGTGTTTTTTATGCGTGAGCAAACTCCTCTGCGGGACAACAAAAGTCAGATAAATAACGCTGTCATGCAAGTTGATTCTTCTCTCCATGCAGCAACCCACAAAGAGCTGAAATGGAGAATTACATTTAGTGATAGCCCTAATTCAAAGTATAAACCATCCTCTGTCAACAACACATCCCTGGTTCCTGCAGCCCTGTGGGACTGACAGGGTCTGCCTGCAATCCGAGGAGACTCCCCTCCCGCCTGTCTCCCTCCGCGTCTCTCTCTGTCAATCTCCGTCCTCCTTTCTCCCCCTCCTGCATGTGATTGACATATATATTTTTTTCTATTTCTTTTGAGAGCCTGATAAATGTGCCTGAAGGACAAGAGCCATTTTCCACCTCTCGTTGAGCCTTGCGATCCAAGACGCTCCAGCTTTGTCGTGACTTATAGAAAATGCAGAAGTAGGTTGTTAGTATTCATGTGGCGGCACTGTTATTTCAGAACTGAGGCAGTTTGCTGGGAAACATGCAAAGGTTCAGAGCGTTTAAAGAGTCGCGTCTAAAGACAAATCACAACGATTTAATCTTGAGAAAAAACGTCTCGTTCCTGGTTATCCTATCAGATATCATAAAGGAAGGAAAATGCAAATGCACTGAATCCTAAAGACCTATCAGGCAGAGGGAAAGATAATATCCCTCTAAGTCTGTCTCTAACACATATACACTCTGAGATACACACACATATTTAATTGAATAGAACAGATTGGTCCCTGTGTGTGATACCTGGATCACACGTTGCTCACACATGCCACAGAGCCAGCAGGACACCAGGCTGAGAGACGTTTCTGTCACTCTTCTTCATTCTGTGGCCCAACCATGTCCTGCGTCCTGGCAGGGATGCATCATGTTCAGACACTCACACAGACACACTCATTTTATAGTAATAGTTGCGGGATTGTGTCATTATTGCGGCTCCTATAAAACAGAGGAGGCCCCGGGTAACTGACTGGAGCCGAGGAGAGGGCCGATAACGTATTACTGGCTGGCTATCTGTGTGACATTACCTCTTGAATCCCAAGGTGGTCTTTTTATGTGTGTGTATGTGTGTGTGAGAGTGAGAGTGATATAACCCTTCAGGAGGATACAGATAACATTTCGGAGGGCTCTTCATTTCCACGGTAAGAGAGAGAGAGAGAGCAAAATACCAGCCACAACATTATCCGCCTAATTAAAATTCCTCCTGAAGAGTCGGCAGCATATTACTCTTTCTTTATCACTTATTTATTTGACTGTTCCTCCTCCTCACACCAAGTTTTCCCCCCATTGTTTTCCTTTCTGTTCACGCTCGCTGCCATTCAAGGCACTCGCTGCTTTTTGGATTCCTTTGTTGCCTTTCAGGAATTCTTCCGCATTTTCCTCCATTGCCTTTTCACTTCCAACCTCTCTCTCTCTCCTCTAGCGCCGTCACTTTTCTGAGATTCAATAGAGGCCACTTATCACTCCTGGCTGTACCTTCCTCAGTTTCTCCTAAACTTAAAGGAACCGCTTTGATATGCCACGCTCTTCCATTTCTTTCTCCCCCCAAATTGCTTTGAGTGCTTTATTTCCCATCTTTCCCCTCCCCATGGAGTCCAAAGATTGTGTCTGTTTTTCTCCTTGATATCCTCTGTCCCTCTCCCTCCACTTTTTTCACTTTTGTCTCCACTGCTCTCTCCATCTGTCCCTCTCAAGTCTCTCGGACTATGCAGTACGCCCAACAATGAGTCTCAATAGACCCCTCTTATCTCCCTCTCTCAGTTTGACCTAAATAGTTTTGGACGGGCCTGACACTGCTGCCCGTGTAAGGACTCCTTTTGTTGAGCAATGAAACAGAAAGCTGGAAATGAAACCATTCACGCACTGAAGGACACAACACACAGATAAAATGGCCTGTTAACCATTCCCCTCTTTCTCTCTCTCTCTCTCTGAGCCCCAGCAGGGTCAGGCAGGCTTAAAGATGTCAGACACACAGCCAAGATCAAAGTCACACCACGGGTAGTTACAGAGATTACACCGTTATGGCAGAACTCCATTTGATGTGTGACTCAACAAGTGATGTTGCTGCTGTCAGTAGAAATCAAGTGTCTCCTAGTAATTATATCAGACAACACTCACAAAGTTTAACTCAAGGAAAAAGTGGGTCATGCCATGGCTGGAGCCGCAGTCTTTTTTACGCTCGATCCTAAACCTAAAGTCACATTTGCTAATTATGGATTTTTTTGATGTAGTTTGGATGAATGTCTACTCAACATAAAGCACCAGGCATTATGTATCCATATTCATCTTCTCTCTAGACGGCAATCATGTTATTTTGGAAATGTTGTTCAGCTTTCTGTCCTCTAATTCTTAAGAAGTTAACCACATAAATGTTAAAATAGTTTTTGTTCTGCTTGTTTTTTCTCAATATTTTGTTGTAAAATCCTTATTGTTACCTTTGTATGTCTAAAATAATAGCAAGTGAAAATCAACCTGAAAAGTAAAATCCGTGCTTGGTATTCCTGCTCACGACTTACTAATATGTGATATAAATATATATATATATATATATTTTTATATTACAATACTGTATATTATATATTAACTTGTGATAACGGGGCTTCAATAGACATTGCTTCATTGTATTTTAGCAATCATGTTGCAAAAAGGAGATAAAGCATGCCACTAAATTAACATTTTGTCTGCAGGATTGTTCAAAGCCTTAGCCATTATTCATTTGACAAAATGTGTTTCTATTATGAATGAATTAGACTCTTATTATGCTTAATGAAGCCGTTGTTGAGTTTTGCAATGTTTTTAATTAATTTGGCTATTGTTCACTTTTTTTTCCCAAGGGCTTTTTAATGTTTTTCATTAATGAAAGGCCCAGAATGTCACTTAGCAGTGGTATGGAAGAGACTCTGTCAAATCATAACTGGAACAACTGGTTTGTTGAGAAAACAAAAGTTTGGCAGCTTCAAAGAAATGGAGGGCCTCTTGTGTTAGATTGGGTGATTTGTATGTGTTTGCAACTGTTGAATATAATGTAGACGGTGATATAAAATTGGCAGCCATGCGAAACAGTTGGAAGCCTTTGGCTAAGAGGTTGCCATTTAAGCATTTTAGATCTGAAATGAGAACCGGGGGTATCCTTAAACCAAACAACTACTTCATAATTGTTCCAATGGACCTGCTCACATGCACAGAGACAAAGTTCTCATTCATAACACTCCGTTCGATGTCTCACTTTGGGATGCGCCTCATCGCGGAGCAAACAGAAGCATCAATCTCATTACGCCAATCCTGATTGGCTGGTGATCTTGACGTCAGCGTCAGCGAATTCACCCCCTATAAGTAGCTTGCGCCACGATGCATGCGTCATTCAAACACCTCTTCTCGCTTCAGAGCACATCTCTATAGTAGCCGGACAAGCTTAACGGTCCACAGACTGAACCCAAATATAACCATTTCGGTCGACGGGCGCTCGCCGGCTACTCCTTCTGCTTTGCAGGAAGACGGTAATACTAACGCCAGTTAGTATTGAAATCGGCCTCGCCGTTCTCTTTCCCCGGAAAGTACGGTAGGTCTGATTTTTTCAAGCTAGCAACACACCTGTTGCTAGCTCGCTCCCTCACTATCGACACCACGGTAGCGAGGACGTTTTTTCTTTTCTCTTCCCCACGGAGGAGGAAAGGATTAAAGGAGCATACTGTCACACCAGTCAGTATTCTCCGGGAATAAAAGACCCACACCGTCCTTTTCTCCGGAATAAGGACAGGGTGGTAACACCTTTTTTCTCCCAACCTACCTGTTGAGAGCGGGTCCTCTCCACGCCACGAGGCGAACAAGATGGACGCCTCTCTCCCTCACACCAGAGGAGTCAGGGACTCGGTGGCTCGACTCTGCGGCTGCGGGTTGAAGATCTCGGGCACAGACACACACCAGGTCTGCTCGTCCTGCCTCGGGCTGGAACACGCCCGAGGCGCTATCGACAACCCCGGCTCGTGCGGACATTGTGTCCGCTTCACCGTGAAGAGCCTCCGCCGACGGCTAGCACGCCAAGCTAGCCTGTCGGAGCAGGACCCCCCCATGTCCACTGACCTGCCGGCCGGCAGTCAAGACGCGGGGGGCGTCCGCCGCAGAGAGTGAACCCCTCTCCGTGTCGGTCTGGGGCTCATTATCTGCGACGGCTGCAGAACCGGAATCCCGCGCCCTGGCAGGCAGGGACCCAGTGACGGCAAGACACGCGGGAACGGGACCCCACGCTTTACCGAGCTGGGGCTCCCGGTTAGACCTCACCATGGTCTCACCCGCGGAGGATGTCCTCGAGCTGGACTACGATGAGGAGGAAGAGGAGGCCTCGGTGTTCCTCCTGTCCGAGTCGGATGAACATGAAGAGGACATCTTCATGTCATCGGCTCAGGCTGCAAAGCCTGGAGCGAGGGCTGCTCTCCCGGGCGATAGCACACCAGCTTCGCCCTGTCTGAGCATGGACCTGCAGGCCGTGTGTAAACGCGCCGCGACCAGACTCGACATCCCGTGGCCTGAAATGGCCAAGGAGACCTCCAGGTCCCGCTACGAAGGGAAACATTTTCCCCAAGCAGCACGGACGAAGAGGCAACTCCTTCCGGTCTTCCCAGAGATGTTGGATGAGGTGTCGGTCTCGTGGAGAGACCGGCCCTTCAGCAACAAGGTCCCAATCCAGGGTGCCTCCTCCCTAGACTGTGACGGAATGGAGAAGCTCGGCCTGCTCCGCATACCGCTAACAGAACCGCTGGTGGCGGCCCACCTCCTACCGAGGATGGGCCCGTCACCAAGCAGGAACCCCACGCTGCCGGCAAAGTCGGACCGATTTCAGTCGACAATGACTGAACGGTTCTACAAAGCCGCAGCGTTGTCCGCCAGGGCCCTGAATGTGTCCTCGCTGCTAACCGCTTACAAGGCGGAGCTCTGCGAGGACCTGTCGGGTAACCCGGGGGCAGCCACTCTGGACGAGATGGCAGCGGTCACGGACATTTGTCTCCGTGTCCAACGCTGCGCCATCCAGGCCACGGGCAAGGCAATGGGGATCATGGTGGTGCAGGAAAGAGCGAGATGGCTCAACCTCACCAACCTCCCAGACCGGGAAAAGGAGGATGTGCTGGATATGCCCATCGTTCCCGAGGGAATTTTCGGCTCCGCTCTCGCCTCCATGCAAAGGAGGACGAGGCACTCCACCTCTGCCTCCCTCGAAGGGTCCAGCCGCTGCCTTCGCAGCAGCAGTCCTTCGCAGCAGCAGTCCTTCGCCCAAGCTGCCTCGAACCCTGCTCGGTTTAAAACACCGAAGACGCAGAGGTCGCAGCCCGCCCCGAGTCCCCAGCCCAGGCTGGAGACGAGGGCGAGCTGGCCTAGAAAATCTCCGGTTCCGGCTGCAGCTCAGGCGCAGCCAACCCAGAATTTCGGCCAGCAGTCGAGGATGAAGAAGCGAGCGGCGTGACAGCCCCTCCTTCTCCCCTCTGTGACAGAGCTGGAAGTCCACGGTTACCCAGCTCTAAATGTGTTCCCGCCGCCTCGAGAGATGCCTCAACACCATCCTCAAGTCCGCACATATGTCACACATTTGTTGATTTTTCTGTCGTAAAACATTTGCCGCTGACTCATCCAGGCTTCAGGCCGAGGGCGCAGATCAAAAAAATGAAAAGAAAAACAATAAAACCAATAAACAGCCCGTCAACTGTTCCCCTTCTGAGAGCAGCTACGGCATCTCTCAAAAGGCGGATTACAGGCGGGTCTGTGAAGGCACCACCGCCACGCGCATGCGCAGTGCCGGCTGGGGCTTTAAAGGCACCACCGTCACGCGCATGCGCAGTGCCGGCTGGGGCTTTAAAGGCACCACCACCACGCGCATGCGCAGTGCCGGCTGGAGCCGTAAGAGCACCACCGCCACACGCATGCGCTGTGTCGGTGGGGATTGTCGAAATGGGGCACCACAGTGCTCAGACACTGGAGGGCCCCATAACACAACAAATAGAGACTCAGAGGGGAAGAGACGTGACATCTCCACTGGCTCTAAGGAGCATGCAGTGGAAGATGCTCACATCATCTGCTTGGGTTTTCAAGACAGTTACACGGAGCTACAGACTCCAATTCGCTGTCACCCCCCCTCGCTTCTCAGGCATTCTGCATTCGCAGGCCCGAGGAGAGTCAGCCCATATTCTGAGAGAGAGATTCTCTCACTCCTAGAAAAGAGGGCTATATCTATTGTACCCGCCGAGCAGAGTCAGGGCGGCTTCTATTCCAAGTACTTTCTCGTTCCCAAACGGGGAGGGAACGGGATTCGGCCAATACTTGATTTGAGGGCTCTGAACAAATATCTAAGAAGATATAAGTTCAGAATGCTCACTCACACATCTCTGCTGCGGCTCGTGCGACAAGACGACTGGTTTACATCAGTCGACCTGAAAGATGCGTATTTTCACATCCCAGTATATTACCCACACAGGAAATATCTGAGATTCGCATTTCAGGGGATCTGTTATGAATACAGAGTACTCCCCTTCGGTCTGTCTCTCAGTCCAAGGGTGTTTGTACGATGTACGGAAACAGGGTATTCGCTTGGCGACCTACCTGGACGACCGGCTGCTTCTCGCACAGTCGGAGCAGGAGGCTGTTACGCAGACAAATGTCCTCGTAAAGCACCTGCTCAACCTGGGTTTCATAATAAACACAGAGAAGAACATGTTGTGCCCCGCGCAGACTATACTCTTCCTGGGTTTACACCTGAACTCGGTGCCCTTTTCAGCTCGCTTGTCAGCGGAAAGAGTGAAAGCTTTCAGAGCTTGTCTCGCTCTTTTCCAGCTGCGCAAACATGTTCTCTTCAGATCATGCCTGCGATTGCTTGGGGCTCAATGGCGTCAGCCATCCTGGTCGTACGACTGGGACGCTTACACATGAGGGAGTTTCAGCGCTGGGTGGCTGCCCTAAAACTAAACCCCGCGCGCCATGGTTACTGTGAAATGCGTAATGGCACTGCGCCACTGGCTGCACCCGACTTTTCTAGTACGAGGTGTGCCTATGGGTGCTGTCCTTTCACGGAAAGTGGTCACCACGGACGCATGTCTGACAGGTTGGGAGGTATTATGAAGGTCGCCCGGTGAGGGGTCTCTGGAGCAGAGATCTCCAGCGGGCGCACATAAATTACCTGGAGCTTTTAGCGGTGTTTCTCAACCTAAAACGCTTTCTGCCTTTCCTCAGGGGACATCACGTCCTCGTGAGGACAGACAATACGACCACAATATCGTATATTAACTGCCAAGGGGGTTTCTCTCCAGTTACACACACTGGCGGGCAAACTGATCCTATGGAGCGGTAGACGTCTCCTCTCTCTGAGAGCGACGCACGTACCGGGAGTGATGAACCTCGGGGCAGATCTACTGTCCAGAGGTATACCACTTTATGCAGACTGGACTCTACATCCAAGGATTGTGAGCCAGCTGTGGGTGCGTTACGGCAGAGCCGCGGTGGATCTGTTCGCATCGAAAGACAACGCTCAGTGTCAGCTGTTCTTTTCGATGCGCGATCTAAATGCACCGTTAGGCGTGGATGCACTCGCGCACGATTGGCCCCCGGGCCTTCTGTACGCGTTCCCACCCCTAGCTCTGATACCCCCAACTCTGGCCAGAGTGAGAGAGCAACGCCACACACTTATCCTGATAGCTCCGCACTGGCCAGCTATGTACTGGCTAGCGGAGATATATCAGCTGCTGTGCGGGCAGCCATGGCAGCTCCCACTACGCAGGGACATACTGTCCCAAGCGGGAGGGGCGATCTTTCACCCACACCCAGAGCGCTTGGCTCTATGGGCCTGGCCCGTGAGTGGTACAATCTGAATATAGTGTGACATGAAGCTGACCCTGGCAGCTGCCAAGTGAGCCAGTGGCACTCATGCACTATCTGTACAGTCTTCATGCACTCAGTTCGCCCCAGGGCAAACAGAGTGTGGTTGAAGGCCCAACCCTGCCTTTATCTTAAGGCGGTTGGTTCAGGTACCACATTTGACATTGAGGCATCCTCCCCGCCACTGTATTCCTCCGGGGAACAGCGGCCGGATTTGCCGTGTCTAGCCCGTGCTTTACGCACGTACAGGGACAGATCAAGGGTGCTTCGTCATAATGACCAACCCCTTGTGTCCTGGGCTAACCCTTATAAGGGCAAGCCTGTTACTAAGCAACGGCTCTCCCACTGGTTTGTGGAAGCAATTGCTTTGGGGCCCATACGAGTCAGAGTTAGCAGGCACCCTCGGGTCCGCGAGCTCTTTCGACTCAGGGTCTGGCTGCATCCTGGGCTCTGTCCAGGATGTCTCCCATCCAAGACATTGGTGCAGCGGCGAGCTGGTCCTCGCCGCTCACTTTTGTCCGCCTCTTAACAGGCTGGACGTTCTGCTCCCAGTGTGACTCAAGCAGTGCTGGGCACCTGGTTG
The DNA here is from genome assembly GCF_902827175.1 of Gymnodraco acuticeps. Classification (NCBI taxonomy): domain Eukaryota; kingdom Metazoa; phylum Chordata; class Actinopteri; order Perciformes; family Bathydraconidae; genus Gymnodraco; species Gymnodraco acuticeps. The sequence continues at coordinate 3,965,669 of NW_022990699.1, read as the reverse complement.
AGTCAGAGCTCTACCTGTTAAGTTCTGGTTGGTTTGGTGATTTTCGAGATAAGCTCGTCTGACAATACGGGAGCTACAATTTCCCATGGTGAGACATCGAACGGAGTGTTATGAATGAGAACTATAGGTTACTTACGTAACCCCAGTTCTCAGAGTAACATGAAGTGAGATGTCTCACCAGACGGCCCTCCTTGCTATGGTGAAGCGAGAAGAGGTGCTTATTTTGAATGACGCATGCGTCGTAGCGCAAGCTACTTATAGGGGGTGAATTCCCTGACGTCAAGATCTCCAGCCAATCAGGATTGGCGTAATGAGATTGATGCTTCTGTTTGCTCCGCGATGAGGCGCATCCCATAGTGAGACATCTCACTTCATGTTACTCTGAGAACTGGGGTTACGTAAGTAACCTATAGATACAATGTGGAAGTTGCCAGATCTTAAGCTGTCAGCTCCACTTCCAACACAACACAGATTGTTTGACAGTGAGCTTTTACAAAGGATTGGGGCTGGTATTAGACATGCAGACACATCGGCTGCTTTCAGACCGGAGGAGAATAACAATCGATCAGAGCTGCAGGTCAAATATCAAACGCTGAATCATAGCTGGGAATTCTCCTTCCCTCTTACCGAGAACTTCCTCACTCCTGCTGTCTTTCACGTCTGCTAACTCAGATCACTAGAAACTGGCAGCCAAGAAAACCTGCAAGCCTTCAGTTTTTCACAGACTGACGTATACGTTTAAACTTTCATCTAAACATGGAAAAGTCAAGATTACCGAAGCCATCACACGAGATAAAACGTAGAAACAGGGTTTCAGCTACAGTTCTTACCAAAAAGAGAAGAATATAATAAGTTGTGTGTAAATGATGAACAGCTTACTTCTACTAAGTAAATGTGAAATATGCAGAATTTTATGGAAATGTATTAATCATTTTTTATCCAACCTTTTTTCATCACAGATAAAGCCCCTTGAAAACAAAGAGCTGTTTTACGTGACTGATAACCAAACGTGTCCTATTAAACAATACATGAAATCAAAGGGGATTTGGACAATTATTATGATTTATAACAAACCATTATATTAGCTCTCCAGACTCTAGCCTCCTCTTTTATTGGCACAAGTATGCAACAGAGTAGCTCCATCACCAGATGTTGTGGTTGTGACTGCTATTAGGAGGTGATGGAGTGCAACATTCCCGAATTACATTCAGTCACAATCCCTCCAGGCAGGTTAAGGTCATGAGAAAAGTGTGTCCTCCAGACTACTAATACATAACTTCCACCATCAGGAGACGTCAGGCTTTGTATCCATCCATGGGTCACCTTTATCATTTATAAATGATTCATTAAGTTTGTCATATAAAAGAGAAGGAGTGGCTCTAAATCCACTGACAGAGGAAAAGAGTGTGGTGATCACCTTGAGACAACAGGAGCGTGGTCTGATCAGATCAAGATGAAAGGCGGATGGGAAGGAAGAAAGGAGGGATGGGAGTCGGCCGAGTGGGGTGACACCTTTTTAACAAGGTAGCAGAAGGAGAAAGAATGGACACTCAGATAGCAGATATGGAGGAGATAGAAGGTCAGATCCATTAAAAAGATACAAGAGTGTGTTTCATTTTCTTTGCCTCAAGCTATCAGCTCTCCAGAACAATCTCACTGACGGTGAGCTAAGGTTAGCCGAGATAATGATCAGCAATACAGCATCTCACATACAGAGAGACAGGTTAGAGAGACAGGTACAGAGAGAGACGGAAAAAACATAACCCGTTCAAGTTTTAAGTTTAGGAGTAAGACTACTATTTTGTAAATGTAGGTATATGTATTGTATGAATTTAAGACATTTATTCTCATTCAACCATTACATTTGGATGTAGGTTCAGATTTAATTCAGGCCTATATTCAGCTAAAAATGTCGTTGTTGTTGTCCAAAAACAGTAACAAATGACCATTTCAAAAGTGATTATTTTGAGTGTTTTCTGCCGTGTCTCCAGCCAAATGCCTGGCAAAGGCTTTTTTAGACTTCTGCTATAAAGGAGTTAGGATTTAAAGGCTTTTACACCTGCGCTCTTCCCTAATGTGACATGCCCATGTGGGAGTAGATAGCGAAGACACTCTAGCAGTCTGGAGAAGAGGGCTAATAAGCAAAATAAGACCTGCACAAGTGGACTGAGGTATTGTAGTCCCTTTAATATGTGTAGCCACACCAGATTAACAGCCTAAATAAGTACATTTGCTGTGTTAGTATTTGGTATTTGGAGCAGTTTGCTTACAAATGAGACTAGATGCAGACTACAGGGTCACTTTATATCAGCCGAGTTTTGCTGCATGGTTGTTAATGTTGGATATATATTTTAGGTTAAAAGTAACTGCCAGTACTCGTGGTTCTGCAGCCATTAAACCACCAGTATAATGTCTTTTTTTTACCGTTTTCCTCGCTCGCCAATAGTCATTACACCCTGAATATATAATCTGAAACTGGCATCTTTACAAAAACACTGGTGACTACCGGAAGTCTCTGGTGTGACATTTGGATGCCACCCATCACAACCACAACACAGCAACTAAATACATTGTTTGTTTGAAATGCTTGAACATAAAAAACAATGCATCTTTTTTTCTTCTCGCGTGGACAGTCCCAAGAGGAAATACTAAAACAGCTTTACAGTCATTCTTCACTGTATTCAGCAATCTGGAAAAAATCCCTACGAAATTGGCATGTGTTAGGAGAGGATAGGAAGTGTGGAGGCAGAAGAGAGGCAAACACAATATGTCCTCCTGTGCACTCTCTGTGGAGCGCCGAGGCAGAATTTTCAGGAGAAATTACATTTAGCCTGGGATTTATCTCCATTCGGTCTCCTCCAGTTTGTTTTGTTTTTTGTCAACTATTATTGGTAATATAAAATATACACCTAGTATGGACTTTAGCCTTTACACATGATCACCAGCTGAATGGCTTTGTGTCAGCTAGTCATTATTTTATGTGAGAGAGTGACGATGTTCAGCCTCACAGCAGTGCTGCCTCGGGGGTTGAATGACTGATCAAATTAAATCTCAGTACCTCTTTGTCAACGTGTTAACCTTTGCTGCCAAACAGGCAAACATCATCAATGGATTTGTTATGCGCTAATCAGGTTTATGTGGTCATTTAGATGGATCTTATTTAGTCATTAAAATAAAGATTACACCAAATGTAGTAATCAGTAGATACAATTAACCAGTTTAGCCCTGAGCCTGTTTTTCAGGTCTCAGGCTCGAAAATGACATTCCCAGAACAAAGGACCATATCTTCCCTTCTAAAAGGGTTACATTAATAATCTTTTTTCTCAAAGTAATGATAAACCTGTGAGATGGATGTAGAAAAGTCAGAATCAATATAGATGTTTTTTTATTTTAAGGAAAATTCAGATTGAACATATTATTTAACTGTAAATTACAGTGTCCGTCCAAAAATTATTTTTTACTTATAGTGAAAACTACCCTTGGATGATGGGTTAGTAGACTAAAAGCTTTAGGAATCCAAAGTACAACATATAATAAGTACCCTGTATCAAGATTGATGCAAAAACAAGTGACATTTGACCTTTTTAGAGAGGTTTAGTAAAAAAAAAACTCTACCTCTGAGGTGATTTGGGTGGAAATGGGGGTTTTACCGTTTCTCTGGAACCTATTGGTCGATTTTGGTGATTGACATCTCTTTCTGACCGTTAGAGCCAATAGAATCGAAGGGGAAATCTCCCCACTCACACACAGTCTAAAACAAAAAGGTGGGGGCTTCGCGGACGCAGTTTTGCATGAGAGTGAATCTATAGCTCTAGCTCTGACATCTGAAAACCGAAAAGCAGGTTTATTGCTCATGGATTATCAGAAATCATTTCAAAGGGACACAGACACATTGGATTAACCTATGGATTAACTTCAGCAGCGTTTTTTTATCGTTTTAATGTAATTGAAGACCACTTTTGACCAGACTACGACACAGGTGAGCCTTGTTAGCGTTTTTAGCTACCTAGTGCCATATGTTTTGATGTCTGTTCTTGTTATTATCTCCGAGAGTTTGTATAATTGAGTGATATTGAAGGGTACCCCTCGATTCTGTGTCCCCTCACAATGTGAAACGATGGGTTGAGATGTGCAGCAAAGATACATAATAAGGTTTTGTGAGTGAATTTCGGTACAGTCATCTGTTAGCATTTTTCGCTCGTTGCTAATTCAGAGGCTCAGCGTTAGCATAGTGGGGTTTTTTTTTAGATTTTTTTTTAAATGATCAGTTAGATGAGTTTCTTCCCGTTACATGGACATAAAACATTCATAGTTTATTAATTGAACATGCCCTCGGAGACTGTTTCCTGCAAGATGTTGCAGGAGGGCCCCGGTACCGGGGTCTCTCGGGCTTAACAGGTTTTAACCTGCAACAGTTATTTCTTATTTTCTCATTATCTTCATTGTGTAATACATTTGTGCCATTTGACCAAACATTTTATTTAAGGAAAGTTTTAAAAAAAAATAATTCTCAGTTTTTTGTTTATAAAAAAGGGCAGCAAAATGTGAGAAATACAATAAAGTAGGGATGCACCGAATATTCGGCCACCGAAAATTATCGGCCGAAATGGTTAAAAAGGCCCTTTCGGCTTTCGGCCGAAAGGGTTTTAGCACCGAAAAAATATCACCGAATGTGAGAACAGGCTTACGTTGGTAACCTAACGTGTTGTTGTGATGACGTAATAAAGACGCGGCGACCATGCTCGCGGCTGGCTCACAGGGGGGGGGGGGGGGGGGGGGGGGGGGGGGGACATTGACCTTTGTCATCGAGATTGCCCTGAGCCTTTAACAAATCGTATTAAATAATCTGATGACAGACTGTAAACAGAATAGCTGACATTTTAACAAACTAAATACCTCAGTTTCCTCTAATCATTAACCCATGTTTGTATAATGTAGTTAACTCTGTGTGTTGCTGCTAGCATACATAACACCTGACGTGGAAACGTTACTCGTGGATGGGGCTACAGAGCTGCTAGAAAGACGGTCGAACTCGGTACATTCCTCCGTCTGCATGCGGTGCACTTTTGCTAAATGTTTAGACAAATTGCTCGTGCTTACATGCTAAACTCTTATTGCACTTATGGTAACAAGTATTCTCCACATCGAGACGGGTAAAGTTTAACCACACCTCGGAGCGCGTTCTCTCCGCCATCTCCGCAGTGTGCTCCGCTGCATGTAGCAGCTGCGTGTGTGTAAACTGCCCCGCCCCCTCGCACACAGACGGGGGAGAGAGATCTCATCTGATCGAAAATACATCATAGACGCATTTGTTGTCTTTGCATATTAGAAACGAGTTGGCGACACTAAGACTGCGATATAATGTTTTTTAGCAATAATACATGACATATATAAATGTACTGTATGCATTCAAAAGTGCTGAATAAATGTTTTATGGACCCATAATAGTGATTATTATTGAAGTTAAGTTTTGCCATAATCATGTCTATTTCCATAATCAGGTAGCTGAACAACATTGGTAAAAAATGTATACATTATATATATATATATTTCTATTAATAATTTTCGGCCTTTCGGCACTCGGTTTTCGGCCAACTGTTTCCTATTTTCGGTATCGGTTTCGGCCAAGAATTTCCCATTCGGTGCACCCCTACAATAAAGTGGAAGAGAAATGTAAACGCAACACTGCAAAAATCCTGCATTTGAGAGTAGAGAGAGAAAATGAATGAGCAACACACAGATTAGTGAGTGTGTGATGGATGGGACTGACAAACACGTGAATAATAAAGGTTATTATTTTGGTTGAAGCAAAGGTACTCACATTTTTTTATATTTGAAGTCTTCCATTCTGAATTCCACTCTCAAATCAAAAACAATATCCACACACAGATAAATTACACACTGCAGCACACACTTCACTGTACCAACATTGGGTGTGAGTGATAGAGACGTAAACACACAGATTCACCTACAAGCTGCTTGTGAAATACTTCCGTATACTTCCTCCTCAATTCCTATAAAAGAAGCTACTCTTCTTAAGGTGTCACATTTCTACCGTCTGTTGAATCTGAGATTTCTCTCACACACAGTAGTGGACAATATGACACTCATTAAATGTCTCAGTATGAGAGTCTGTATTTATGGCAGAGACTGCTGTATTATTCACTAATGTTTATTTTAAATAAATACAAATGATAATACTAATATGGGTAATATCTAAAAATGCATTGGTTAGTATTTCTCCTGCAGTTTCACAACGCTACATTAGAGACTCTTATAGTGAATAATAAATATGTTGAATGTGGTTGAATGGTCAAAAAGATCACATCCACGTATTTTCCTAAAAACTTTCCCCTAATGTTATGAGGTCTAGAAAATCTGTTAGGGCCTCAGCCATAGTCTATACCTCTCATATAGCCTTTCCTTGTGTGTGTGTTCCCTGCCCTCTTCTCCTGTGGTCTCCCTTTGTCTTCCATATACTGCATGTTGTCGTCCTCTGTGTTGGGTGTGGCTCTCCTACTCTGGAGCTCCAGCAGCTAGCACATACAGTAGATGCATTTCATAATGAAATAAACTGCAACACAATATCGACCTTTGGCTTTCCTCACAGTTAAAGATTGTTCTGTCTACCACAAATGGAGCCACACTCTTAGGAAGTATTTTTGCAGAACTCCTGTATTTGTGCTCCTGCGCAGGCACACATAAAATCAAAGTGGGCTTGAGCCCCTGCCCTTTTTCTTCCTCCTTTCCCCCCTTTTTAAAAAAATTTAAATAAATGAATATATATCTACTGCTGTTTGCGCACAGTTTCACTTTCCAAAAATATATTGATTGAATACAAAATAAAAACATCAGGTCGGGAGATTAGACTGTGAAGTTCGGATGCTCTCTCTACCCTCCCTCCCTCCACGTCTCGCGCACAGCGGTGCGGACATTGGCAGTCACTTCAGACAGACAGGTAGCAGCACCTCCCACCTTACAGTCCCATGTTATGCCGGCTTTTCTTGGCTTGTTTGAAGGTGAGTGGTGATGAACAAATGACTAAGCTGCCAGTGCCTCGAGATTACAGCCAATTAGCCAAAAGACAAAAACAAATATAGTTAACTAAGGTAGGCTACTAGCTAATGGATAAGTTAGCTCAAGGTTTAGTTAAGACAATGTATCATGGGCATACAGGCTAATGTAGCCTACTGTACTTAGGGAGACACTACAGGTGAATACAGTAACATTTGTATCTAATAACGTCATCACAATCGCCACATTGATATGCAAATTAGGCGTTAACTAGTACACTAGTAATAAAGTAGCCTACTATCTTATCTCTTATCTGAATTAAAATGGGCTAATTTGCATGCAGTTACCAAGGCATTGCAGGTGAAAAGGATAAAACAAAAAACAAACAAAAACACATCACCTCACAACTTCCCCAGATAGTTACTTACGTCAAGTCAGAAATGTTATGTTTAAATATGCAGATTAGCTTTAAATCTATAGATGAAAGACATGGTAGTAAAACAAACACCATTTATATATGTTTCTAGGAAGTTTTATTTATATTAGAGTGAAAGAAAACATGGAAGCAAAATAGACCAAAATAACAAAATGTACAAGTACATGAAAAAACAATCTTTTTGCCTGTAATGTCTTAAACAGTAACTTCATAATTTTGATTGTTGGCTGCTCATTTAATAACGATTCATTTTACTAGTTTGTTGTCTGGTCTTGTGCGTAGTGAATACTAAAGAAGACCATTGTCTCTGTGTTAGCTGATTATTTTGTAGAATTCTGTTGAGTATTAAACAATTGCGTGAGTGTGAGGGTATAATTAATTGATCAGTAAGTCAGAGATGTGCAACTATATTTAACTTTTTGTTTTACATTTTTTTTAAATAAATGATTGTGGGAAGTGCCCTTTTTCTCACTTGAGCTCCCGCCCCCCAAAATGTCTGTGCACGTCCCTACTCCTGCGTTAACACTCTGTTCCCTGTGCTAAGTCTTTATCTCTGCCTGCCAGTCTCCGTCCTGGATTCCCAGTCTCCTGCCTGTTCACTCCCAGCTCCTCGTGTCTGTCAATCCAGACCCTGGATCAGCCCCAAAAACTCTCTCCGTCTGCCTACCCTGAAAACCAAGTTTGCTATAAACCTTTTTGAACTGTCGGTGTGCTGCACTCAATAATCAACTTGATAAATTATACATTTAAACTTTTACTTCTGAAGAATAAAGCATGTTGAAAAATGTAGCTGCGTCCGAAATTTATTTGAATATAGTATGTGAAAGTGACAGTTGTGAGACACCGTCAGAAATAAATAAGCACAAGAAATCCGAAATGTACCTCTCACTAGAAATTACATGTAAACTAATGACGCTTTATAAAATAAACAGTAGATAGTTAGTGATTTATTTCCAACAGAGTCTTGACTAAAATCTCATCAGATGCATCAACGACCTGCTCTGACTTCACTGGTTCGTTTTAACTGCTTCTTTTTTCAGTGTTGAATAAACGGCAAAGACAAAATATTGGTATTCAATCTTTGTTTGCCTGAATTAATGTATTAAATTGTACTGCGATGGCACTGATAATAATGTGAATAATTATAATAGGAGTTAATAATAAAACAAGATGATAATGTATATGAATATATACAAGCTCAGTGAGCTCCTTGGCCTTACTCTTTCTTGAATTAAACAGTTATTATAGTTATACAGTAATTAGATTAGTTCTGGATTATCTCTCCTGATGTCAACTCACAATGACACTTACCTCATCTGCCCTCCATGCAGATGAGGTACACACACACACACACACACACACACACACACACACACACACACACACACACACACACACACACACACACACACACACACACACACACACACACACACACACACACACACACACACACACACACACACACACACACACACACACACACACACACACACACCACTTCAGGGGACATTACATTGACTTACATGCATTTTCTGGAGATTTATCCTAACCTTAACCATAACCAACACATGCCTAACCCTAACCCTAAACCTAACCAAGTCTTCACCCTAAAATGAATGATTCCCCTCATGGGGACCTCCATTTTGTCCCCATAAGGGAGGCGAGTCCCCACACGTGACTAAACAGATTTAGGTCCCCACAAGTATAGTAATGCTAGACCACACACACAGACAGACACACACACACACACACACGCACGCACACGTTGATAAAAACCTCCTGTGGCTTGTAAATAAAACAGCCCTGTGTACTGTAAAAGGGATGAAACTCTTTGCAGATGCAGGTGCTTGGTAGGAATGTGCAGACCCTGTTTGAACCCAGCTATCAGTAAACACACAGTGATTGCATATACGAAACTGTTGCAATCTTTTGGCTGTTACCATAGAAACACAATCTGACATGCACAAAATGTTTTCCTCACCTACTGCCATCTCCATCTGTTTACCATTTGGTGTTGCTGATCTAATGAGAGATTCTATCATCCCTGCTATGGTGGTGGAAAGTGTAGAGACACCATTGAGAAGAAGATAAATCCAGGGAGAGAGAGGAAAATAAGAAATGACTAAGTTTAAACAGAAAACGTACTGAAAAGAGTAAAAGCAGAGAGTCTGATAGGGAAACGTGTAATGCTGTATTTTGATGTTGTTAAAAATCTGTAAATAGATTATTATTCTATTCATCCACTCCCAGAGTCAATTCCTCAGCAAATGTAACACATCATTATAGTTGCTATTGAAAAAACCTGGGAGGGATAAATAAAGTTGATAAAACACGTCTCCGTTACAGCATCACTCGCTAAATGTTACCCTTTACTCGTCATTTTGATGACGAGTGATGATTTATCCGATGTGGATCATTTTTAGTCCTAATCAAAAAGTGATTAGAAAAGATTTGTGATGGACACGCACTCACACAAAGTAAAACCATCCCAGTAGAGGAAATGTGTAATGATAACAATCCATCCTTTTCTACTGAGCTTTACGTTAGATTGCATTTCTCCTCTAGAATCTTTCCATTCATCTGCTGAAATCCTGTTTTCATGACAAACAATAAGACACACACACTCACTCCATCACTGCCCCCTGTAGCTGTCAGAAAACGGGTGGGGGTGAAGGGATGGAAGGGGAAGAAAATAACACGAGTGAGGGGAAAAGGAATGAAATAATTTGAAGGATTACCACGGTATGTGTGTGTGTGTGTGTGTGTGTGTGTGTGTGTGTGTGTGTGTGTGTGTGTGTGTGTGTGTGTGTGTGTGTGTGTGTGTGTGTGTGTGTGTGTGTGTGTGTGTGTGTGTGTGTGTGTGTGTGTGTGTGGTGTAGTAATAACTGTCTTTATCTGAGAAATCCATCTGAACCAGAAGTGACTGACAAGCTCTCCACAGCTGACATGGAGACCAAGAAGAGAAGCTATGTAACAGCCTAAATGACAAGCATTCAACATAAATCGACACCTTTTGCTATGTGTGAAGTCCAAAGGATTGTGAAAGAGTTGGCCTATATCTAAACAAAAAGCAACTACATATCTAAATAGTTTATTTCATTGAGCTGAGAGCTCCAGTACTCACCAGCCTTATTGTTCCTATGTGCTGGTTTGCTGTGCTCCTGACCAGGCAGACAGGGACACAGCCCGTCACACTTCACTGAGACCGTCTTCCCAGAGAGGCAGCCCTGGAACTCCAACTTACACTGTAGAAAAAACACAACAGATTCATGAGTAATGAAGGTTTATTCAAGTTTCTCGAGGGCTGGAAACTCAGCATAAAGACACACATCGTCAGTATACTTGTCTTGAGGACTTGGCCTGTAACCTGTGTCCAGATTTTGTTTTCATGGTCATCATGCATTGGAGGTGATGGAAAACTACCTTCGTTGAGTTTCAGAGTTGAAATGGTAATTGCTCTGACCACACCAGATCAAAATATTGTTTTCTTTCCCCTTTGATGGATCTTGCACTCAGCTAAAAACACCTGCAATTTTGCAGCCTAAAATGACCAGGGATTGAAGGTCTTATAAATAAGTACTTTTGCATTTATAATAATTATTTGCTGCCCGCTGCTTCGTTTTATAGTTATATAGTTTCATTTTTCAGACCTGGAAGTTGCTACTTTTTAAATTATAGTAATAAACTCCACCTTGCCATTGGCTAAAAGTCAGG